>NC_053154.1:297591390-297629759 GCF_016835505.1 Polypterus senegalus
TATGATACAGTTTGCCAAAAAATGGTGCTTTATCAAGATAGATTTGACCTCTGTGTCCTCTCATATTCCCTTTTCCTTCCGTAAAAATGCTTTGAGTTTATGTTCAAAGGGCACTATATACAGTAAATGTAGATCTGACTGATGCAATCACCACTGTAGGACTCTCCTCTATTTGTCTTTGCGTTTGCATTTCGTTTACATGCGCACACATAATCAGGTTAAGGTGAATAACCCGGTTAAGGCAGGAACCTGCTCTCAATGGCTACGCACGGTCCTTCAGCACCTGTTCCCTGAACTTGCAGAAGGTTTCCCAGCTGTGGAAAACATTCAGTGTGGTCCCATTACCAAAGAAGGGGCATTCCAGTGATCCCAAGGAATTCAGACCAGTTGCTCTTATTTCCTTCATCATGAAGACCTTTGAGAGGCTGGTCTTTAAACAGCAACAACTCCTAATTCAGAACATTTGGCTCCTCTGCAGTTTGCCTATCAGATACACATATAGGTATGGAGGAATCTCTGATCTACGTCCTCCACAGAGCCTTCTCACACTTGGACAAAGCCAGCACTGCAGTCAGGATCATGTTCTTTAATTTCTCCAGTGCCTTTAAGACCATAATACCCCATCGACTGGGGAAAAAGCTGAAGGCTTTCCATCCTGATGCCCCCCACAATCTTCTGGATCATGGACTACCTGACCAACACACAGCATTTTGTGAGGTTTGAAGGACTGTGTGCCAGAAATGGTGGTGTGTAATACCGGAGCACCTCAGAGAACTGTCCTGCCTCCATTCCTGTTTACCTTCCACACAACAGACTTCCAGTGCAGTACCAGCACTTGCCATCTAAAGAACTTTTCAGATGACTCCTTCATCATAGGCTGCATTAATAATGGAGATGAGTCAGATTACAGGAAGGATATGGAGGACTTCACCTTGTGGTGCAGGGAGAACCTGCAGGTCAACATCAGCAAGACAAAAAGAGCTGGTGATGTGCCAAGGAACCACTGAGAGCAGCCACCACCCAGCGGGACGTTCACATTCAGTAGACAGCAAACTGAAATGGTCTGACAACACAGTGGTGCTGCACAAGAGGGGCCAGAACAGACTGGACTTGCTAAGGAGACTCAAGTCTTTTGATGTGCAGCAAGCTGCTGGAAATGTTCTACCAGTCCATAGTAGCCATTGTGGTGTTATATGCAGTGGTCTCCTGGGAAAGCAACTTGAGCTGAAAAGAAGCACAATACCTGAACAAACTTATTAGGAAAGCCTTGCCATTTAAGTTTGAACCCTTAACACTCTGAAAGCTTCTGTGGGAAAAGATGATGGTGGCAAAATTGGATGCCATAGTGGAAAATCCCTTCCATGATGTACTATCTTGAAACACAATTAGCCACAGGCTCATTCCACCATGGTGTGCTACGAGGCATCTCTGGGGGTCTTTTCCGCCCACTTCTATGAGGCAATTCAATACTTACTCCTGACATGCTCTAAGTTCATTCTGAACTTTCTGCACAATATACATTTAATTTGGTTATTTATCGATTGTTTGGCTGTGTTATTTGTCCTGTGTGTCTGTATCCTTTTTTATACTGTATATTTCTGCTGCTGTATGCGTCTGAATTTCTCCTTCGGATTAGTAAAATTTATCCAATTGAATCCAATCTACTATATATATAAAAGCCAAATACCACTGACACACTCATCACGAAATCTCCCGAACCATGAGGACTTGGGACTTGAAATTTGGAATGTTACCCTTGGCCCATAGGAGCTCGCTAAGAAACGGTTTTAAAAATGTCGTGGTCCAAGCACGTTCTGTCTGTATGTCTGTCCGCTTTTCACAATAGAATTACTTAACTGATTTAGATCTGATTGTTTTCTATAATTTGCATCAACTTTCCAGTTGATTTTGCGACTTCTGTCATGGTGCTAAGTACCCGAGTTCGCTTGCGGTGCCGATGTATTTATGCGAACCCAAGAGAGTGGCTGTGGGCCGAGAGCAGGGGGGCGGGGCCACGTGTGGAAGGGAGTGCACCTCACCTCCGCTTAGCTAGCTGCCTGTTTGCTCAACAGACATTATCATCTAGAGATTGTTAAGGAGTAACGTGTGACGTTTTGGAGAGAGAGATTAGAGCTCCATGTGTTTTAGGGGGTAGCTACTGTTTGCCAGAGATATCACGGCCATGTGCTTTTCACCCCACGCGGGAAACGCTCTTCTGTCAGAGCTGAACACCATCAGATATAGTGCCAACGTCTATTGATTTTTAAAGTTTGCCCTGTTTCATTACTATGTGGGCGCAGCCACGGGATACAGCTACTATATACTATTCGGAAATAACGCAGTTCTGACATTCCGTAAAGTGCAGGACAAGTGTGTGTAACAGAACATTGGGTTTATTGTGTCGAATCACACTGTGATTATCCATCCATCCATTGTCTAACCCGCTGAATCCGAATACAGGGTCACGGGGGTCTGCTGGAGCCAACCCCAGCCAACACATTTCCTCCGGGCGCTCCGGTTTCCTCCCACAATCCAAAGACACTGTGATTATGTTCCATAAAATTGCGCTCATTCTGCATTTAAGTCAAAAAGCAGGCAGCATATAAAAAGCGTTCGTGCTGCCATCTGAACTTTGGCTGACATGTTTGGTGTTTCATGTAAATAGACGGGAATTGCTTTATTTATGAATAGCTGAGTGATTCGAATCGGCATCTGAGGAGACAGTCGGGGGCAGGGTGGCGGTTGTGGGGTGGTGTTCAGAGGCTGAAAGGTGTATTAGTTGAAACACTGACACGTCAATCAATGGACTCAGTTCTCTAGAAAGCGTCCCTGTCTTTATGAGTCGGAAAAATGATAAAATCAGAATATTTTATTGTGTTGCTGATTTTAGGACCTCAGGATTTGATGGTCCATTCGTTGCAGTGTAGTCTGCAGTAAACTGATAATATTCAAAAGTGACAAATCTCGGGCCTGATTCATCCATTGCCTTTGACCCACAACACGCTGATTAGTCCTAATGACTTTTGCATGTGTGGACCGCTAAGAGTCTATTAACGAAATGTAAATTAAAATAATACGGTCAGAAAAATAATAAGTGTAGTGTTATAACGTGAGACTTTATAAGTCGTTTATCTTAAGTCCGACTCAAGTCACCAATAAGCTGAAGCAAGCAGGGTCGTTTTTTTAATGCCAAGCAAGTCACAAGTAAGAAAATGAAGACTGGGGCCTGACTCGCGTGAAGCCGTGTGACTCGAGTCGTCCACTAATGTCCCACTCTACTACATTTTCATTTAAAAATGCCGACCTTATTCTACGTTTTCACCTTTTATCCCACACTATCCCAAAATTGTGTTTATTGTGTCGAATCCCACAGTGATGATGTTCCATAAAATTGCCCTCATTCTGCATTTAAGTCAAAAAGCAGGCAGCATAAAAAGCGTTCGTGCTGTCATCTGAACTTTGGCTGACATATTTGGTATTTCATGTAAATAGACTGTAATTGCTTTATTTGCTCTTTAGCCTTGTTAGGATGTTTTATAATCGGAAAATAAAGTTTTTTTAATGCAACAAAGTGGTTGTGGTGTATTTTTCATAATCTGAAATAGCCAGCAATCACAGACTTTTTCCCAAGGTTGTGAATATTATAAAGTATGTAACAGATCCGGTCTCCTAAAGTGCCACTTATACCCCTTTGAGCCATTGCTCACCAAAAGGTCCGTGCACATCGATCAGTACAATACAATGTAATGATAGATGTTACTGGATACCTTTGGCAGTATTTGCCTTGTGTAATATTTATATATATTTTGTGTAATATATATTTTTATATTTTCTCATTTCCCATGAAAGAAAGCTGGCACATTACATTGCAACAGCCAGAGGCTCGTGTGTGCAAAATCTCAACACTGGCACAATATTAATGACTTAATCTTAAATCTAAAATCGCTTAGTCTACGTTAGACAAATCGTCTTAGTCATCGAAACATTATCTAATTCACGCAAGTCAGGTAGCATCCTGTAAAGTTTCTTATTTTTAAAACATTCAACATGTGTGAGCTATAGAAGAGGGCTGTGACGTGATTGGCCTCCCATAAAATAAATTCGCCCTTCTCTCTTTTCTAAAAGCAGCACCGCTCTCTTTTATTCGCTTTATCTTGAGATTGAAAGGAAAATAAAATATCAACAATGAGATTGAAGGGGTCGTCTCTTGCGGTCGGAATAAGTCGGCGAACTCGTTAAGCTTCGCATTTGTACAATATAACTTTGCAACATATGTATTTGTGACAATTTTTAAACATTACAAATGGTGTAATTTGGACATAAACATACGTTAGCTCTCCCAAGACCTAGCAAACAAAACTGTCAAAAAAAGTCTAAAAAAGTCTAGTAGTGAGGTTTATTAAAAAGTGCCGCCCAAAAAATAAATGTTGACGGGGACTGACCGCCCCCTCCGCCCCTCCCCTAGCTACGTCAGTGTGATAAAGCGCGCGCTCTTCTCTGCTGCATCGCTTTGCGTGGCTTGCCGGTGGGACAGATGCTAACTTGGACGGACAGTTCACGGAGCCTTTTAAAAGTTAGTGGACTGTGCGTCAGGGTCGCAGCAGTTATGAATAGTTGAGTGACTCGAATCGGCATCTGATAACCCGTAGTAAGAGTTTTTTTTATCATAATTATTGCACTAATAACTATTTTTGGCCAATCGGGCAGTGTATGTCTTTTACAGATCGGAATGATCTGAGTAGTAAAGGGGGTCAACGTTGCACTCACTGACTTTCCTCGTGAGTCTTCTGAGTTATTGCCCTTTTACAGGTGCCTTGCTTTAAAAAAAGAAGTATGTCTGCACACTCACTTTACGTCAGGGACGCTGTATTCCAACGGTGTCTTCCACAGCAGTATTTGGCTCTGCTAAGACGGTATCCGATTCTCACCAAATCCGTAACTAAGCAGGTGATGCGGGAGTCTTTTATTAACGTTTGTTGCCATCTCCTGGTCAAGCTTATTTCACACTTGAGTTCGACTTGTTTTCAACCTGAATAATGTATGTGGATTGGAAATCAGACTTCGCGCACTGGACACCTGTTGTAACCATCTGAAAGACAGTGAATTTAGTTTTAATTTATGTAAGACTGGTGACGATGAGGGGGTTCCGGGCGCAGTGAGAAAAAAGTCATCAGCTGGCAAACAAGTACGTCACGTAGTCGCCGTGTGCCGAGACACTGCGAATTCGGGAAAGCGGGCCAATTGATCCGTTGTGAACAGTCGAGAAACTAAACAAGTGCCGAAGGAGCATAATACAAAGAAACATCATGGAACCTGAAACGTGTCGTTATCTCGAGAAGGTGACGTAAAAATGACAGAACGGCGCGAGAACTTTTGAGATTACGAAGTGTTGAGTGCAACAGTATTGCAGGCTACAGCCAGACCCTTCTCGTTGAGTGAGCGCGAAGCAATAGAAGGCCGTGACAATGAGAAAATACTTTTGAGTGACATAATACGGTGCATTCAAGATTCAACGAACAAAAACTTGTACAAGTGACTATCAACGAGTGTTGTCACGTGTTCATTTCTAGCTTCAAACTTATTGCTCTGATTACTCCTCCTTGCTTTCCAGCTGAATTCCGAGGGGAAGAAGACAACGGGGCACTAGCCACGCTGATTCATCAGTATCAATATTGAGTCTGATCTCTCAAAACCGATTCATTTTGATTATGTAATTCAAAGTTTCGCCAGGAAAAGGGCCGGGAAAGCCACTTTGTTCAGCGGACAATAAATGCTGTTATAAACGTCTTTTACTATTATAAATATATTATACTATTATTGCATTTATACCTATACATTCTTATCTAAATGTATCAATGGGATCCACGATTGTTAGAAATAAATAATAATAATATACACGCATACGCATAAGGGCCCACATACCTTCTTTGCACTGGGGCTCGGGGCGGCCCTGTCCAGACTCCAAACAGGAGGTTTGGTTAACTTTCCATTTAGATGATATAAAGGCATAAGTGTTTCTTTGTCAGTGCTTCGTTCACCCTAAATGATTGCAGAATGCTATTTATTAACAAGGAAAAAATTGCTTTGAGATATTTTGACAAGTCTTTGCTGTTTGTTTGGATGTATTTTTGAATTTAGATTAGATTTTCATCAATTCAAATAGTCATTTAGATCAACTGATGGATTTAGCCAATGTAATAATTTACACTTCACAGAATTCAGTTGTTGCATTTGTATTATCATTTTGGTTAATTCTTACTGTGTGGTGAAGTGCTGTCCTTTGAACTTGAGGCATTTTTATGTACTCGTGCAGACACAATATCGCTATATACCTCTGAAAAGCTCCTGCTGTTTGTGTTTATTAGTTACATTAGCAGTCTGACTAATCAGAGTTTGACTAATCCAAATATTATTTCAGACTGTGACCTCTGTTTTACTTTATATATTTAAAAACACATCAGAAAATTAAAATTAGATGACACACATACAACGGGTGGAAGCAAATAAAAGTATACAAGACAGGAAGATAAAATTGAACACGACGATCATGTAAAGGCAGCATGGTGGCGCAGTGGGTGGCGCTGTTGCCTCGCAGTTAGGAAACCCGGGTTCACCTCCCGGGTCCTCCCTGTGTGGAGTTTGCATGTTCTCCCCGTGTCTGCATGGGTTTCCTCCCAAACTCCAAAGACATGCAGGTTAGGTGCATTGCCATCCTAAATTGTCCCGTGGGCTGGCGCCCTGCCTGGAGTTTGTTCCTGCCTTGCGCCCTTGAATGATTTGTTTTAGAAGTATTGTGTCCATAGCCTTACTTCCTGACTCATACAGGTGTCACTCCAAACAGGCTTAATACATAGCAGGTCTCCTTTATGAAGTACTGAAATATTTACTAAATTACTGTAGTCAAACTTATTTTGAATGAAAACAAAACATTTACATGTCTATTATCATATCCCACTCTTTTACCTTTTTGGCCATATTTTTCAATTTCCGTCTTTCTGTAAGTCAAGCTGTGATCCAACTCTAGCTGTTCAGTTTTCAGCATTGCAATGTAAACTTGCGTATCTTTACTCCGTACTACTGAATGATTGTTCTCAGTCCTTCCTCAACAACATTTTCAATGCTGTCTGAAATGTAGTATTATTAACCACACCATATTGTGTTCTTTCCTTTTGTAGTTCCGTGTGCTGTTTGCCACTTTTGTGGCATTGTTTTGGTATGCCTACCTTGCCTCTGTCAGGAAGGGACATCGCCGGCTGTGGAAATGAATTTAAAGGATGAAGAGTATTCTCTTTTTCTTTCTTTCGCCTCCTCATGGGTGAGGGCTCACAGTGTGAATAGCTCCTCATGGAAGATGAAATAATAGATACTAATTTATAGTTTTCACAGCCTTGGATAATAACAGGTTGGTAGGAGAACATCTAAATTGACACCATTGATTAAAAAAGTGACCCTCATTAGGTGATCAGTCTCATCTTCTCAGTTGTCCAGAAATCAGTGTGCACAATTGGAGTTGAGCAGGACGATCATTGAAAATGAAAAAACTATCATTTCACGAGTGAACGTTATACTTTTTAATTTACATACTAATTTGATGTAATGTGGAGAAATATAAAAACTACTTGGAATCCATGGTCTGTGTTCAGAGTGGTTTTTTATAAATAGTTTGCTTTGCAAAATTATATTTAGATAGATACTTTATACAGTAGATATCACTTTAATGATCAAATGTGTCTTTAGTTCTTTCCAAAATTTGAGTTTTACATTCCAGTAGAGCTGTTTCTATTTATTGCTGAGTCACATTCTCTCATCTTTCCGGCTCTGTCCTGCAGAGAAAGAAAAATGAAACCAGAGTATCCCAAATGAAATCTGTGTGACCTGAGCCAGATCAGCTGAGGTATAGTGACAGAACAAAAATGCTGAAATTTCCTCAAATTTAAGTGGACATTAAAATAAACAGTACTTTTATTGAGCTGAATAATGTTTTTTAGAGATACAGCTATCCAACCAAGAACAACATTTACAGTAGCATACAATAAAATAAGTAATAACATAGCCTGACTGCATCAAAACTGTTCAGCAGCAAGACCTAAAACAGGTTGCCTTTAAAATGCAATTATTTAGTATACTGTATATAAATAATTTTAACTCTCTTAATCTCAAAGGAAATTACATGGTTTTCGCATGCCCCTTAGTGTCAGAGCGCAGGGTCAGCCATTGTACAGCACTTCTGGAGCAGTTGAAGGTTAAGGGCCTTGCTGAAGAGCCCAGCAGAGTAGGATCTCTTTTGGCAGTGGCAGAGATTCAAACTGGCACCCTTCACGATACCAGAGCAGATCCTTAGCCTGAGAGCCACCACTCAGCCTTGCACATGTCAGTGTCACAATTATAAAAAAAAAAATAAATCAAAATGAACAATTGTCTCTAAAACATAAGGTATTTTCATATATTGTGAGCAAAAGTACTCAACAGTAGGTAGATATTTGTATTTTTCTCCCAACCCCAGTCCAGTACAAAAACAGTAAAGCCATCAAGGTTATCATTGATCAGTGCTTGTATTATGAACAGCGTTAGCCTCCTACAAGCTGAAGGCGGAGAATAATGGTGGCATGTACTTTGATACGATACTCTTCCATTTTTCTGCTGTCTTCCAGCAGTTGATCTTCATAAAAGAGTCTCTGCTGATTTGGTGGGATCCCCTCTTTATGATGTACTTTTTGTTTGAACTCTTTGACAGTTTCATCATGTTTGATCTCGTATGGGTTTAGCTTGCCTTTGTCATTCTTCAGAAACACCTGTATGGACTCTCTGATGAGAACTGTCACGGTGTTCCCAGACTGCACCTTGTACTGAGTGAGACTCCAGTGATCCATTACGAGTTCAAGCATCTGTCCATTTACAACTGCAAGCTTCAGATGTTCGGCTTTATGCTCTGTCTGTTGTGCAATTTTCTGCTTTAACTCTTTCACTGTAGTTGATGGGTTTACTGTAAGGAGAATTGACTTTCCAGTCAAAAATGTTATTTTCAAGTCCATTTTCTATCTTCAGTAGTTTAAATCTGTTAAGAATAAATATTATAAGGTCATAATCTGTCTCGTATGGTGTTCACTAAAGAAAGACCCCATATATAAAAACATTGTAGCTATATGTTGAAACAGCCTTCAGAATTATTTTCATAGACTTAGAAAATGTTTCTGATGTTACTTAAGCAATTATCTGCCACCCCCCCCCCATTGCAGTTTAAAGAGACAGAACAGATTTGCTTATATAATTAAAGACAATGTATAAATTACTATAATTATGTGTGAGTGAGGTCACTTTAGAAAAATAAAATCAGTATGAGAAAAAAAACACTTGTGTACTATTTACATTAAGCTGAACTTTTACTTGTCTTTGATAGTGAGCTGATGATGCTCAGTTTCAGTTTAGAAAGCATGAAAACTGCCTTTGTGTGTGTTATGAATGTCCGCGCGAGTTCTTTTGTGAAGGCGCCTGTGGTTCCACAAATTCTTTAAGTTAAGCTTCATGGTTCTATTGCAACGTCTTTGTATGGAATATCCATGGAAAACCCAGCTAGTTCAGTTGAGGGAGGCTGGGCCAAGAAACACTAAAATCTAAGAAAAAAAATAAGATCACAGATGCTACAAATACTAATTCGTAGCAAGTGGAAATGATAAGTAAAGGCATCCTGCATTAAGGGACTTGAATATTTATCTTGAGCACATAATTTGCAAAGTGAGAGAAATTAAAAAATTATTAACTATATTTAATTAGTTCATTGTGAAGAGAAGCAAGGTGTTTCTGCAGGAATAGCCTAACTTAGCAAATTAACTTTGCATCACATATTATTTCAATTTTTAGTGTATTTTTTCTCAACTTGTCTTCTTCCTATAAAGTGAGCTCCATTCAGATCCGTACGATCTACTAAAATAGTCTGAGCCAGCCACTTAAAGATAAAGTTGCCCATATTGGTGTAAAGTGTTGGTCCACCTAAACCGTCCACTCTTAAAAAACAACAATAAAACGTCTTTAGAAATGACCAGGCCCACTTGTTGGAACGTTTATTATAAATTCACGCACAATTGATCTCCGGTCTGCGGAAGCGTATTAGGTCCACGGTGAAAAAAAAATACGGACACAGTGAAGAAAAAAAATCTAAATGTCGAGATTAAAGCATATCGCAGGGTGAATACGTGCAACACATACAGTAGCAGGGTCAATAATACATAAAATCTCACAACCTACATGACTTTGAAAGGAAACTCACCAGAAAAACATGCAAATTCAAAGGCAGAGAACACAATCGGGACCCCATTGCTGCGAGGCAGCAGTGCAACCACCACGCCACTGTGCCCCCACATGCGTTAATACATTTAACGTTCTGAAAACTCTGCGGTCTAAGTTTACAGTATAACTAGTTTTAATTTCACAAAGACGTTTATCGTGTGGTGATTGGTTATGTGGAGAAAGAAAAAGGAAGGATAGGAACTGGAGGTTTACTACGTCAGATAGAGACAGCAGGCATGCAATAAAGAAAGCCCGCCCAGAAGAACATCCATTGAATTCTGCATTCGTGTCTTCGATCACCACATCACGAACCCAACATTTACACGATATTCCAGTTAAACCTGTGCGATACCCATTGCTATATCAAGTTTTTTGGAGCCTCGTCACACCTGCCATAAAGTTTTCTACACTTAACATACACCTGGGAACTCCTTAATGCCACCGTGCCCCCGCCAACCATATTTAATAGTATTAAATTAAATACATGCTTTAATGCATTTCATCGTGAAAAAGATAGCGACTATTTATTTTAGTATTTTGAATGTTCATTGAGCAGAAATATCAGTCAATGTGCGGCGATCGCTGCCGGCGTCTCTCAGTGGAAAAGGAAGTCTGTTTAAGAAGCGCGTATAAATTAACAACAGGGTTGGGGAACACTTAATATAAAGCATTTAATGTGCTACATTAATTTATCACGGGGTTTGAGAAAATCTAGTAAATTAAACATTCATTTTAAGATGAAGTTTACTTTGCGACATTCTACTGACAGAATAAACTACTAGAATAAAAGTGGAAATGTCGAGAATACAGTCAACATGTCGACTTTAATCTCGACATTTAGATTTTTTTTTCACCGTGATCCTAATACCCTTCCGTACCGGTCCAGCCCATCGATGAGCTAACTGAATTGTAATTCGGGGTGCTAAAACGTTTACTACGTGTCAGCAACCATAGTTATATCAGGCATCAAATACAATACTATAACGCAATAATTACGTTATTACAAACTGGAATTGCATTTGGAAATAAATAATAAAAAAGAATACCTGTAGCTTGACGGCTAGAGCTCCTCTTCGAAGTTCCTTTACGGCTAGTACACGCTGTAAGGTGCTTTATAAACCGCTTGTCTGTGCTGCGTGTGCGTCTGTTTATGATTTGAGAATCTTCACTGGTGCGGATGATCCTTGTTTCTAATTGGCTGTTCGAGTCAGTGACGTCATGAGCCGAACCTCTTCGATGAGATTTTCGGTTTCCTTCTCTCCTCCCCCAGCGGACTATTCATTCCATATTTTTAAATGAACAGTTTCGATTCAAATATGCGAGTTTTCTTTTCGATTTACTGTGCCTGTTGTGATAACGGCAAATTCCCCTAAAGGAAAAAACCCGGACTGTTCACAATAAGGCAGGATTCCTTAAAATATTTTGTTGGGCATGGAAAATGCATCGGAGTTTGGGTCATTAAATGCAAAAGGCTTTTTATAATACTCAAGTAGCTCACCTGTATTAACATTCATGCTAGTAAATTCACCATACAGCTATATTTGTAAGATGACATTTAGCCTTATTATACATATTCAATTATTAAGGTGTTAATGACTGTGTAGAAAATGTTATGAAAGAGTGTTGCCGGACAGCCCAAGTTAGAATTCAACCCAATCACCGTTTGTATGAATGAAGTTCTTTCCCTTCTGTGAATGGTTTTCCTTCAGTGTTTGTATCATCGTGTGTGTTAGGTTAATTAGAAACGCCAAACTGACCTGGTTTTCCCATTGTAAGAAACATCATCTATTGGTTTAAAGTTTTTAATTTGGACATTGAATTAGTCAGGAAATGCCAGATTATACAAAGAAATAGCAGACTGCTTGGCAAGTCTTGTCCAAATCCCCCACCCCTCCGACACCAAATATTGCAAAATGCAGCGCTAATTACAAAATTGATACATCAGTAGCATACTCTGGAATTCTGCATCTTCATTTGGCTGTACTCTCTTCTTGTAACTATTATCTATAGCAATTATTAATAGCTCTTTTTTGTTTTCATTTATTTTTGAGAGCAGTGGAAGGGACTGTAGTAGTATGTATTATATAGCTAGTCTACAAAAGTGGTCTCCTAATGGCTAAGATGTTGAATTTTGAAATGTGATGTAGCCAGACTAGGCCCTCGTGCCAGACCCTGAGTGGGGCTCTTCACCTGCCAGTCCTCTCATTGTATAAACAAAGAAGCAGTCATAGCACAAACTCGGTTATTATGGACAAAACTACAAACAGTACCTGCTCTTGGAATATATTTTTACAGAATATAATGGATCAGAAATAACTTAAGTCTTTATGTTACCTCTGAACATAACTGATAAGAATTCATAAAAATTAAATTTTTTAGTGCCTTTCAGACAGCCTTGATGTCACAATCCCTCCTAACCCACTAAAGCTGTGTTTGGTGTTTCTCCAGATGGGTTTAAAGTGGAGAAGGACAAAAAAACTGCGATTGCATTCACTACATGTTTGGCACGCAGACTTATTTTTCTAAACTTGAAAAATCCTAACTCTTCTCTTTTAAGTCAGTGAGTAACCTATTTTTTTTACTATTCAAAATTGGAAAAAATCAAATACTCAGAGGATCTGTACAGAACCTTTTCAAAACCTGGCAGGATTTAATCAATAATATTTTAGAATAAGCTCTTAAAGCACTGAGGAAGTAATTCTCTCCTCGTTTCTTTTTCTTCTCCATTCATCTCTATTGCCCTAGTAAACTCGTCAATTTAGGTATGTTTACATGCTTTAACTTTTACTCTGTTGGCCATGCTCTCTTTCTCAGGGGTTGGGGTCCATTTGTTTTCAATTCTATTTTTTGTAAAAATTGATATATTTGTTTGGAATGATTACAATAAAATTAATAAAATTTAAAAAAAAGAATTCATAAAAATTAGAATAAAAAAATCTTTTTTTTTTTTTCAAAACTGCATTTCACGCTGGATTGGCTGAAATCAATATTATATGCAAGGGTTGACCAGTTAGACAAATACCAGTAAAGCTAAACACAATGTATTTTTCAACATATTTCCTATTTTCTACCATATATAAAGTTCGAATGTTTTGTCGCATGATAACTTCATCATGACTAGAGCACATTCCACAGAGTACTTGGGAGAAGCTCACCATCAATGCACTTCCTCCATTGGAAGCGACCTTATTGTTGTTATCAGCTTCTTAGGAGGATGATAACTCGTATCGTTAATTCAGGTCTTGTTTCTGCTCTAATTCTATAATAACACTTCATAATTTCCGTTTGTTTTGACAAGAAATGACAAAGTGGCACAGCATTTTGTGCTGTCACCTCATATCTCCAGCTGTTTGAGTTTCATTTTCAGATGATTGTTTTTGTGGAGTTTCATGTTTTTCTCAGTGTCCATATGGGGTGTATAACAGTTTCTCTTCATGTATTAAGTCCATTCAGTGCTCTGTTACATTGTGGTATCCTATCCAGAGAACAAAAAGAGGCTTTTTTAAAATAGATATACATATAAAACAACTTTAGATAGAAATTTGTCTTTTCAGTACAGAATGTAGATAACAACAACAGCATTTATTTTTATAGCCCATTTTTGGATGGATTTTCATGCATAGGATATAATTTAAAGTGCTTCACAAAATTGTCAAAGAAATAGTAACAAGTAAATTAAAATTAAATTAGGTATAAATAATGATGAATAAATACAAAATAAGTCAATATGAGCTTACATAACATAGATCTATACTTAGTAGAAATGTACAGTTCTTATACAGTATATAATACTAGCTATGTAAGCCTGTGCTGTAAAAAGTCCGGGGTCCAAGAAAGTATTTAAATCGTCAGAAAAAAAATGAAATGTAGAGATATCAGGTAATTGGACGGAACTACTCTGGGCATCTCTGTAGGAGGATTTTTGTTGCTGACGTGCTCACATCATTTATGTATTAGCAGCTGAGTGACTGTCTTTCTTCAGAGGTTTCCTTTTGCTGGCGTGCTTGCCTCATTTTTGTATTAGCAGTAGGAGGAAAAGTAAAAGGGATACCATATTGCTGATGTGCTTGCCTCACTTCTGTATTAGCCACTAAGCGAGTGACTCTTTCATCGGAGGAATCGTTTTGCTGACGTGCTGGCCTCACTTGAGTATCCTGGAGCTCTTACCCAGACTCTACCTCTCACTTCCGGGCCAAACAGACACACACACTTCTATGAGTAGATGTTTATATATAAGATAGTATTTTAAATATTTAAAGATAAGTCTGATGATAAGAACATCAATCCATCCATCCATCTTCTTACGCTTATCCGAGGTCGGGTCGCAGGGGCAGCAGCTTGAGCAGAGAGGCTCAGACTTCCCTCTCCCTGGCCACTTCTTCCAGCTCTTCCGGGAGAATCCCAAGGCGTTCCCAGGCCAGCTGGGAGACATAGTCCCTCTAGCATGTCCTGGTTCTTTTCCGGGGCCTACTCCCGGTTGGACGTGCCTGGAACACCTCACCAGGGAGGCGTCCAGGAGGTATCCTGATCAGATGCCTGACCCACCTCATCTGACTCCTCTTGATGCGGAGGAGCAGCGGCTCTACCCTGAGCCCCTCCCGGATGACTGAGCTTCTCACCCTATCTTGAAGGGAAAGCTCAGAGACCCTGTGGAGGAAACTGATTTCAGCCGCTTGTGTTCGTGATCTTGTTCTTTTGGTCACTACCCTAGCTCATGACCATAGGTGAGGGTAGGAACGTAGTTTAACTGGTCAATTGGGAGCTTTGCCTTATGGCTCAGCTCCTTTTTCACCAGGACAGACCAAGGCAGAGCCCGCATCACTGCAGATGCCACACCGATCCGCCCGTCGATCTCGCGCTCCATTCTTCCCTCACTCGTGAACAAGACCCTGAGATACTTGAACTCCTCCACTTGGGGCAGGATCTCGCCTCCAACCCTGAGAGGGCACTCCACCCTTTTCTGGCTGAGGACCATGGTCACGGATTTGGAGGTGCTGATTCCCATCCCAGCCGCTTCACACTCAGCTGCAAACCGATCCAGAGAGAGCTGAAGATCACAGCCTGAAGAAGCAAACAGGACAACATCATCTGCAAAAAGCAGTGACCCAATCCTGAGGCCACCAAACCGGACCCCCTCAACACCCTGGATGCACCAAGAAATTCAGTCCATAAAAGTTATGAAGAGAATCTGTGACAAAGGGCAGCCTTGGCGGAGTCCAACTCTCACTGGAAATTGATTTGATTTACTGCCGGCAATGCAGACCAAACTCTGACACGATCATACAGAAAAGAATGATAAGAACAGAAAAAATAAATTAAGCTGGAAAAAAATCTTCAAGGGTACCAAGGCCAAGGTAAATGTTTCTAATGTAAAATGTCCACCGTTCAGAAAAAAGTAGTTAATTGCTCAACTCCAAGGGTTATTAAGTCTACATTATTATCATTAGAGGACAAAATTCACTGTTTCAATTAGTGGAAATTCCCAAGTCATAAAGTATGTACTCAGACAGGTAAAATAAACATGACAATCTCTGAGAGCTGAGCTACAAGGAAGCAGCCTGGAAGGTGATAGGTAGCATTATAGCAGAAATGAAACTGAAAAGTGACATCATACAGGCTGCTGTCAGGAGTTTATTGAACAAAAGACAAACTTATTACTTTGTTGTCAATGCACAATGCTACATTTACAGCGTATGTCCTTTGTCTACTTGATCACCTCTGAAAACATAGAACTGAAGTACTAAGTGCTATCTATCTATCTATCTATCTATCTATCTATCTATTGTTAGTGCTTTGAGGTTTTATCTTTTTGGACACACTGTATACGTATAAAGTCATTTTAACTCCAATCAAATTATCAAGGTTGATTGATTTTTTTTGTGGCTCAGGACACCCTGTTTTAGGTGGTACACCAGCCAGTTTAGCATGCACACTCTAGCAGACAGTGGCACTTATTGCCTAAAGATAATTGATAGGACACCACCAGATTTGCTTTGTCACCGTGAGGTTATCAGCCTAAAAATGAAACAAGACATCACCTCTCTCAGGATATGGCATTTACCATCTTCCACTATAAATTAAAAAGGAAGTGTCTACTTAATGTAGTTTCTCTTTACAGACATCTGATGAATAACGTTTCTAGAATAGTAAAAAATGTATATTTTGATAAAAAATCATCCCAAGCCTGGTGTAGTGACAGTCAGGGAATTAGACAACTGAATTTGCAAAATATTGTTTCCTCGAGTTTTTGTTATGTATTTTAATGAATTCTTCCTCACTTAAACCTCTTTTACGTTTATGTGACCTCTACTCCAGTGGATTGATGCATGGCTTCTTTTCAAGTCTTTCTAAACTAGTTATTTTGGGACATAAAGATATATAAAATAAATATGTTTTCTACACTGCAACCAGTTCTTCTGGGATTGGACTCCAGCATGCTCTTGCAACATCCCCCCAAATTTAAAAACTGGATAAAGTAAATTAGAGAATATTATGTACAGGTATATTATGACATGTAATAAATGTTACATTAAAACCTCAAAGGCTCCTTTTGGGTTCCCTCCTAAATCTTAAAGACATATACATTAGGCCGATGCAAGTGTCTCTAGTGGCGTAGCTAGAAGTGAGATATAACCTGTCATGGATTTGCACCCCAACCAGGGAAATATTCTGTCTTGCGCCTTATGCAACTCGGAGAGGTTTTTGTTCCATGTCAACTGGCAATGAAATACTAGGATTTGCAAATTAATAAGCAGACAATGTTTCCAAATTAGAGCCTCTCATTCACACATTAGTGCTTGTCATCAAGCAACTGCTTTAAGCACAAATTAAAAAGGAATTGATGAAAAGCTTTGCAAGTAAATTCAGTAAACACATATCATATTTTTGACACACTTCTGGATTGACCTACAGTAGTAGATGCACAAAGATAGAAGTCTGTGTCATTGAGCCAGTAGTCCTGTTTATGACGCCTAAAATCAGCCCTGAAATTCCCTCAATCTCAATGATGCTATCGGTGTACTCTCTGTTGTCCAAGTGCTGCCTTCAGAATATCCTAGCAGTGTAAAATGTTTATTTTAATAACTATTCAGTATTTCATATGTACATTTAACTTGTGTTACTTTTAAACCAGACTCAATATACCTTTATTTTCTTGGGCTCTGCCCTCCAAAGCAAAGCATGTAACCAGTAGATTTTGATAAAAGATTTATTTATTTATTTTTTTGGTCTCCTTTAAACGTGCAATATTATGAAACAGCAGTTTTATTGTAAAGTAATGTGGAATACAAATTCACTTCAGCAGTCTGCATAAGTACTGTAGCTGCATTATATAACAGTAGAACAAACTAGATTATCATGAAATAAAATAAACAGTGAGGGTTACAATTGTATATTAAATAAACATCAGAAAACAACTCTAATTACAACAATGCACTTTATATATTAATGTGTCCTCATATAAAACAATGTACAGTATAAGAAATAAAAAAAATGTAGTGCTACATTTTTTCAACTAATCTTTTAAGTTCTAGAACACTTCTGATTTTAGATTGAGCCTAAATATTATTACAACTATATAAAATACTATTACAATATTATTATTACAAATAGGAACAGAAGCAAAAGTGAAAGGTGCCGGTTTCTTCCTTTTCATTATTTTAATAGTAAGTAAATACTGCAGCCAATGACAAATACTGGGATGGATTAGGACATTTTATTATCCTCCGCGGAGACGTAGTTGGAGATAAATGGTCGTATTGGCTTGAATGTTGTAGTCATCCATTTTTCTGCCATTCTCCAGCTGCTTTCCTTCATATATAAGTACCATCTGGTCAGTAGGAACCTTTTCACCCTGATAGACTTTTTGCTTGAAGTCTGTGACAGTTTCACCAGGTTGTATCTCGTAGGTTCTTGTTTGACCTTTGTCATTCTTCAGAAACACCTGCATGGGCTTTGGTTCGGTGATGATCACTGTCACAATAGTCCCAGGTTTCAACCCATATTGATCAAGTCTCCAGTCCTCTTTTTCCAAAGTATTTGTCGATCCATTCTGAACTGCTAGATTCATACGTTGTGCTGGACATCCAGATCGGCTCTCTATTTGCTGCTTTAGCTGCTTCACAGTAATGGAGGGATTCACATCCATGAGGTATGTTTTCCCATTGAGGAATTTTACTGTCAGCTCCATTGGAATTTCTAGACTTTCAAAACTTAAATCTGTTAAAAAGAAACAAATTTCAGTCACTAGATTTTAGTACTCAACATTATGGTTATTCTGGTTTTCCAGGCACAGGAATTCATCCATCCATATTTTTTTATTATTAATCCAAACGTTGTTGGGTCCTCTCCTTTTATTCTTTCCTGCCTTTCACCCCTTCTAGGATAGGCACTAGCAGACTATGTCCCTGAACTAGTTTTTTTCCCCCCAAAGTGAAATTCATGCATTATTTTGTGTAGTCATGATATTATATATATATATATATAAATATGGTTGAAATAGTTTTACTATCAAATAATGCAAAGAGTATGCAACACGTGTTTCGCCCTAATTCTGGGCTCATCAGGCATACACACTCACTACACTCCCTCTCAGGAATCGAGTATATATATCTCGAGTATATATATATATATATATACACACACATACACATACTGTACACACTGAGGGAGTGGCCCTATGGTGGCCCAATTCCCCCCTAACTCACTCGCTACCAGTCTACATCAGTGGTGACAAACTCCGGGCCGAGTCAAGTTAATTAAAACTAAGACAAAAAAAAAGTCAATTAGCAGCATAAACTGATCACTAATGAAGAAGAGGGTTAGAATGAAAACCTGCAGCCACTGCGGCTCACCATGACCGGAGTTCGACACCTGTGGTCAACGGGTATATTCAACTCTATCAAAAGTCTGGCCTTGAGATTTATTTATATTTATGGCAAATGCTGAACTATTGAAAATTCTCGTCTATGCAATATGAATAATATTCTGCTTGCTTAAATATCGCCAGTATCTAATTTAATACGCCGAAGGAATACGAGTTCTTCAGTCGTGATTTTGTCGGCAATCGAATGTGTATGCAGTTGTAAAATTTGAAACGGTGTGCCATTACATTTTTGTCGACTACTAACACACATATATTTGCCATATAATATGTATGTATTGTGTGTACGTGTAGGCTATGTGTCTGTGTGTGTATGTGAGAGGGAAAGAAAGACAGAAAAAGTATGTGCATGTTGAATATGTACGTATATTTGAGAAGAGACTGGGTATATTTGGAAGTATTTATCCCATCTCGCACAATTCTGTGTTGGCTCTTTCGAGTCGTTTATAACAGAATCACTAGATAAAACCAAGTAGCGGTTGCTCCATAGAGGGATGACATTATGTTTTATTTATTATTGATGATGTATCGCATGTTAACGATTACTACTAGTATATGTTTGGAACATTGCCGGCGGTTGCGAGTGCATCTTTTGTAGCAAAGCGCCTCGTCTGTTGGAAGTGGTCCCATTTACCCTAAAGTAACTGTCCTTGCTGTGTTTTTCTGTACTGTGCTACTGCATCTTTCATGAACACCGTTCTTAAAAAAATTACGAGTGTTGGTGGCTCAGTAATGTGAACATCTATAAACATGCCCGGACAATTAATTTTGAGGTTACGAAAAAGTGTATATTATATATATATATATATATATATATATATATATATATATATATATATATATATATATATATATATATATATATATATTATACTGTACACACTAAGAAAACGCAAATGGCATAAGAAAAACTAGGCAAATAAAATTGTCAAGCCTTGTTAGATTGAAATATCCGTTCTCGTTGACAATTTCTAATTCTTGTATATAAAAAATTATTGATACTGGGATTGCAAATAAAATTAAATCTCTACCTGTGGTTTGCCTCAGCTCCTCTCGGAGAAGGTAACGGCTGCTGTCTCATACGCGAGATACTCTTCGAATTCAGGTCCAATTTATAACTCGAGAGAAGGTGCAGGGCGCGTTTCTGTAATGCCCCTCGACGTGTCTCCTGCACCTGATTGGCTATTTGATTCAGCAGCTTTATGTGGTTGGATAACGCTGCGCAGCTGCTAATCCCGAACTCATTTATTTTTCAGTTTCGATTTCTCAGTTTAGTGCTGATCAGTCAGTTTCGAATGAGATAAACATCCGAAAAGATTAACCTTGAACGATTTTTGCTTTATTTTGTCCGATATATATGAAAATCCCAGAAAACTCAAAAACAACAGAGACGAAGTATTCAACCGGTGAATATTTTTATAGCGATACTTTTAAAAGTTACAAAAACAGGAAAGCGCCGTGGCATACTGGTTAGCACACTGAGCTGCAGTGACCTGGGTTCGATTACTAGAGTTTCCAGGTCCTTTGTGTAGTCCGATTTGGACCTTCATTACAAAAAAAGTCAATTTGGTAGGCCCTATAGGTAATTAATTTGCTCCAACGAGTTACCGGCGTCCCTTTAAGTGTAGAAGGAAATATGAATTTATCAAATTAACTGACACCGAATGGACAGTATAATTAATTTTAAATAATCTCATGAAGGGCGAATTGGCGCAGAAGCTGGCATGACTGGCATCAATGTTAAAACTCCTTTCGATTCAAGTATCGGACGTCTTTTTTTGTAATGTATAGTGTTTCAAATATATTGTTAGTAAAGATCCTGTGTACTCTATAAAAGATGCTCAATAAAAATTGTGTTTGATTGATTCAAAAGTGACATAATCTGTGAAATTACTAAATACAGGAAATATTAGCAATAAAGCAGATTAAGAAAGGAAAGTAAATCCTTTGCTCTATTTGCTGTGGAAATCCCCTGTCCCCATCCCTCACGTTTATAGGCTAGAATAATTTGAAAATGAGAAATTATTTTGTCGTTTTACTCAGTGTTACATGAATAAAACATGTTATTTTATTTTTCAGGAGAGAGCCATACTTTTTGAAATAAAGATTTTATTATATTCTGAATAAACACTAATTCTTGCATTTTTACTTTTCTAGGCTGTAAGAAAATCCAGAATCAGGCACTTGAAGGTGAGCGGGCAACAATTATCTTCATTCAAGGGAAAATCCCAGACATGCCCGAGTCACCAGAGTACAAGATGGTGTGACACTGCAACTCTGGAAGTGTAATGCAGCAACCTTAAAAGTGCCAGTCATTTCGCTAGAAATGAAACCAAACAAATTTCAGCAAATAGCTGAATGTACATGCATAGTGCAGCAGAAATTAACTTTGCATCACATATTATTTCAATTTTTAGTGTATTTTTCTTAAGTTGTCTGCTTCCTATAAAGTGAACTCCATTCGGATCCGCAGGATCCGCTAAATTGTCTGAGCCAGCCACTTAAAGGTAAAGTTGTCCATATTGGCGTAGAGTGTTGGTCCACCTAAACCGTCCACTCTTAAAAAAATAACAATAAAACGTCTTAAGAAATGACCAGGCCCACTTCTTGGAACGTTTATTACAAATTCACACACAACCGATCTCCGGTCCGGCCCATAGATGAGCTAATAGAATTGTAACTCGGGGTTCTAAAAAGTTATATCAGGCATCAAATACAATACTATAATGCAATAATTACATTATTACAAACTGGAACGGCATTTGGAAATAGGCTACATAATAAAAAAGAATACCTGCAGCAGGACGGCTAGAGCTCCTCTTCGAAGTTCCTTTACGGCTAGTACTCGCTGTAAGGTGCTTTATAAACCGCTTGTCTGTGCTGCGTGTGCGCCTATTTATGATTTGAGAATCTTCACTGGTGCGGATGATCCTTGTTTCTAATTGGCTGTTCGAGCGAATGACGTCACAAGTCGACTTTCTTCCGATGAGTTTTTCGGTTTCCTTCTCTCCTCCCCCAGCGGACTATTCATTCCATATTTTTAAACGAACAGTTTCGATTCAAATATGCGAGTTTTCTTTTCGATTTACTGTGCCTGTTGTGATAACGGCAAATTCCCCTAAAGGTAGGCTGTTCACATTAAGGCAGGATTCCTTAAAATATTTTATTAAGCATAAAAAATGCATCGGAGTTTGGGTCATTGAATGCAACGGCTTTTTATAACACTAAAGTAGCTCACCTGCATTAACATTAATGCTAGTAAATTCACCATACAGCTATGTTTGTAAGATGACTTTTAGCCTTATTTTACATATTCAATTATTAAGGTGTTAATGACTGTGTAGAAAATGTTATGAAAGAGTGTTGCCGGACAGCCCAAGTTGGAATTCAACCCAATCACCGTTTGTATGATTGAAGTTTTTTCCTTTCTGTGAATGGGTTTTCCTTCAGTGTTTGTAAGATCATGTTTGTTAGGTTAATTGGAAACGCCAAACTGATCTGGTTTTCCCATAGTAAGAAACATCATCTATTGGTTTAAAGTTTTTAATTCGGACATTGAATTAGTAATTCGATACAAACAATTTAAAATAGCATGGAAATGCCAGATTATGCAAACAAATAGCAGACTGCTCGGCAAGTACCAAAAAAAATAAAATACTGTTAAATTGAGCCCTAATTACAAAATTGATACATCAGTAGCATACTCTGGAATTCTGTATCTTCATTTGGCTGTACTCTCTTCTTGTAACTATTATCTATAGCAATTATTAATAGCTCTTTTTTGTTTTCATTTATTTTTGAGAGCAGTGGAAGGGACTGTAGTAGTATGTATTATATAGCTAGTCTACAAAAGTGGTCTCCTAATGGCTAAGATGTTGAATTTTGAAATGTGATGCAGCCAGACTAGGCCCTCGTGCCAGACCCTGAGTGGGGCTCTTCACCTGCCAGTCCTCTCATGGTATAAATAAAGAAGCAGTCATAGCACAAACTCGGTTATTATGGACAAAACTACCAACAGTACCTGCTCTTGGAATATATTTTTACAGAATATAATGGATCAGAAATAACTTAGTCTTTATGTTACCTCTGTACATAACTGATAAGAATTAATAACAATTAAAAATTAAATTTTTTAGTGCCTTTCAGACAGCCTTGGTGTCACAATCCCTCCTAACCCTCTAACAGCTGTGTTTGGTGTTCTTCCAGATGGGTTTAAAGTGGAGAAGGACAAACAAACTGCGATTGCATTCACTACATGTTTGGCATGCAGACTTATTTTGGGTGACCAGTAAAGCCAAGTACCAATAAAGCCAAACACAATGTATTTTTCAACATATTTCCTATTGGCACTAATCAGCTTTATCTAACATTTATAAAGTTCTAATGTTTTGTCGCATGATAACTTCATCATGACTATAGCGCATTTTACAGAGTACTTTGTTCTCTAGAATTAGAAATTAAATTATCGCACAAAACCCGATTCTGAAATTGTAAAGATCTGTGTTGACTTGGTTTTGAAACCAGAATTGTGCAATATAAATCAGAAATGCTATAAGCTATCAGAATAACAAGACAAAAAAATAATTTAAAATGATATCCTTAAAGATCAAACCTCATGGGACAAGCTCACTATCAATGTACTTCCTCCATTGGAAGGCTACCTTATTGTTCTTATCAGCTTCTTAGGAGGATGATAACCTGGGCCGGTTCTAGACAGGCATATTTAAGGGGGCAGACAAAAATGTGAAGGGGGCACATAAAGGGAAAGGGGTGGGGTGGTGGTGGAGGTGCTCTGGATAACTGATTTTGTCATGTCATTGAATTGCACTTTGTCAGGCCTTTACCCTAAGACCTGTCCAACTAGGGTGTCCCACCTGAAGGCTAAGCTTCTGCTGGTGTAGCTCTTAGGGTCACTGAGGCACCCAATCCCCCTGAACACGATAAGGTGGCAATCCCTCAGGAGTATAACTGAAAAATAAAATAACAAAAAATAAAATAAAATATTCCTCATCAAATTATAACAACTAAAAACATGACATTTACCTTGATTGGATGGCCTATATCAAATATATTCAGACCCAACAATAACACTTCTCACTATTGCCAATATTAACAAAACTAGAAAGGGTAGGCCAAGTTATAAAAAAAAAAAATCAGTTCACCAAGTCTTGAAAAATAAAACTAAAAAATAGAATAAAAAAAATAAATAAAATAAAGATTAAAATAAAATATCCGTCCAGATCTTTACAACCAACAACATAAAATTTATCTTAATTGGATGGCCTAATTCTCAAATAAATTTGCAAAATAAAGTAAGAATAAAATAGGACCTCTCAATATATCCCATATTTACAAAACTAAACAGGGTTGGCATAGTAATTAAAAAAAAAATTCACCATGTCTTTTCTTACAATTCTCAAACTAATTTGTAGAACCCAACATTACATTTGAACTTTTTTTTTTTTTGTCTTGTTTTAAGCTTGTTTGTTTTGTAAGCAACTGAAGTCTCTGTTTGCAACTGAACAGCTCCACTCTCCTTTCTCCTCAATCCACTCTACAACAATAGTCTCCTGTTTCCCTTTGCAAAAAACTCTTCCAAATTCATCCATCCATCCATTTTCCAACCCGCTGAATCCAAACACAGGGGTCTGCTGCAGCCAATCCCAGGGCACAAGGCAGGAACCAATCCTGGGCAGGGTGCCAACCCACCGCAGGACACACACGCACACACTAGGGCCAATTTAGAATCACCAATCCACCTAACTGGCATGTCTTTGGACTGTGGGAGGAAACCCACACAGACACGGGGAGAACATGCAAACTCCACGCAGGGAGGACCTGGGAAGCGAACTCGGGTCTCCTAACTGCGAGGCAGCAGCGCTACCACTGCGCCACCGTGCCGCCCCAAATTCATCCATATCCAAGTTATTTGTTATGGACTTCTCATGGGCCAAGATCACCAAATTCCTCTTTCTTTTATGTAACATGGTGTGACGATAGGGGGTTAGGACCCATGACTAAGTGGAGAAGGAACTCTCACACGATGCTGAAGACACACCAAATTACCAGGCCTGTTACATACAATTAATGCATCTCAGGAAAGGCTTCCTTGTACTCCTACAGGAGTCTACACACAGTGGACAGGTCTGTTTCCTTTGAACATTTTTTGAGCAGCATCTGTTTTGCCACAAGAACTTCATTTTTCAGACTTACAACATCTGCTACAGTGCCAACCACCACAGCCAGAGGGTGCAACAGGATGGGATCTAGAAATGTGCTAGATTTGGGTGCAAGACTAGATATGGCTCTCATCAGGTCAATATTCTTATGTGAAAATCTAGTTTCCATTTCTGAAATGGCCTTGTCAAGGATGTTAAGCAGGGATCTTTTCAGAGACTGATAGGAGGGAAATGGTAGGGTCACCAGAGTCTGTATGGCCCAAAGTTGAGATCACAACACTTTGACCCAGGTGTTTGCTCCTTGTTCTCCTTTGTTGGATGTGGCTCATCCTCAGCAGGAGATGACACTCCCCAACAGTCATCCTCACAGATGTTTTTAAGGAGTCCAGTGCTGCACTAACAACCTCAGAAGCACTGCACAGATCAACTGACTGAGACTGTAGAATAGCATTTGCTGGTTTCAAGACACCAAGCACCCGCACTGGGAACTTTCCAATCTCAAAGACGTGATGCCTCTTAATTTGGCATAGCATGCCTGATGCCTCGGTGCACAGGTCAATTGCAGCATCATCATCCTCTGTCATCTCAGATAGGATACTAAGGATTTGTTCTTGATTGTCCACAGTGCACCTTGTCACCTCACCTCATAGTGGCTTGTCCATCTGATCTCAAGCAGCCTTTTTAGACAAGGTGCATCATGTTTATTGAGCACATAGTGGTGGTGAAAAAAGTTGTAGAGTGAACTAGATAGGCTAAAAATCTTTTGCACACGGCTCACTCTGCATGGCATGCACAACCACTAAGTGCAGTTGGTGGTTGTAGCAGTGGATGCATTGGACATATCTGTCAAGCCTCTTTTGGAGCAGAGCGTGTACACCACCTCAAACTCCACTCATCACAGAAGCCCCATCATAACACTGGCTAAGTATACTGTCAGCACTGTAGCCAGCATCAGAAAGGTGTAACAGCATCTCAGAGGTGATGTACTCTGCATCAAGTTGTTACAAGTCAAGCAACCCAATAAGATGCTCCACTGGCATGAAATTTCTGACAAACTGTATTATCACAGACAAATTTTCCACATTGCACCTATCCCTGGTCCAATCACTTTTGAGGCAAAACCCTGCAGAATCAGCACTTTCATATTTTTTCCTGACCTCTCCAAGCACCATGTCAGCCAGTGTTTGGATAATTTCATTTTGAATATCCTTAGATATGTATTTTGCATTTTTTGGGATACACTTAGCAATACTTGCTAGCTTCTCATCCTTCTCTAAGGTATATTCCATCAGTTTTAGAAAAATACCTGAAACAATGTCATCATCATTACCCGCTGCATCACGTCTCAAGGTTTCTGCAGTCCCACAGAGCCCCAACTCATTTACACAGATAAACCTTATAGCACTACCAATACTCTTGACATAGTAATGTTGTGTTTTACCAACCAACATTGAATCCACAGTCCCCACTGTGGCCTCTCTGCTTTTATGCTCAATCCAGATGGTTGAAGCATGCACATGGTTGTGGCTGGACACATGCCTCTGTAGCCTCTTGTCTTGATCAAGTGCTGCTTTCCAGTTGTTAAAACCAGTTAAGGTAAAAACTACATCCCTCTCATTAACAGTGCTGCCATATTTCCGACAGGGGAAACAGAAGCATGCGTCCCGCACAACAGAGTACTCCAGCTATGGTCGTGTGTGGTACCAGGCAGGATTGAATGGTCTTCATGTTGTACCACTAAATACACGTTTAGGGTAACTACCCAGTATTGGCTGGGATGGTGTATTGCCATTTAAGTCACTGGGTAGCTGAGCGGGTTGCTTTGTGGCAGCAATTGGTGGCAGAGGTACAAGAGAAGCAGTGCCTGTTGATGGTACAGGAGTAGACATGCTAGCTGCTGTCTCTGATGTACCAGCAGCAGCATCATTACTACTGCCATTGGTACAGGCAGGAGCAGCACCACACTTTTTAAAAGCTTGGGAAAAAGGATGCACCTCACAGCATTAACTTTCCCTTTGTGAGCTGCTGGGTTGGAGAGTTGAATAAGCTTTAATAAAATCGCTGTGATTACATCAGTCAATGAAACGAGTATAACAGTTTCTCTTTATATATTAAGTCCATTCAGTACTCTGAACTGTTACATTGTGGTATCCTATCCAGATAACAAAAAGAGGCTTTTTTAAAATAGATATACATATAAAACAACTTTAGATAGAAAATTGTCTTTTCAGTACAGAATGTAGATAACAACAACAGCATTTATTTTTATAGCCCATTTTTGGATGGATTTTCATGCATAGGATATAATTTAAAGTGCTTCACAAAATTGTCAAAGAAATAGTAACAAGTAAATTAAAATTAAATTAGGTATAAATAATGATGAATAAATACAAAATAAGTCAATATGAGCTTACATAACATAGATCTATACTTAGTAGAAATGTAGAGATCTTATACAGTATACAATACTAGCTATGTAAGCCTGTGTTGTAAAAACTCCGGGGCCCTAGAAAGTATTGAAATCGTCAGGAAAAAAAATGAAATGTAGAGATGTCAGGTAATTGGAAGGAACTACTCTGGGCATCTCTGTAGGAGGATTTGTGTTGCTGACGTGCTCACATAATTTATGTATTAGCAGCTGAGTGACTGTCTTTCTTCAGAGGTTTCCTTTTGCTGGCGTGCTTGCCTCATTTTTGTATTAGCAGTAGGAGGAAAAGTAAAAGGGATACCATATTGCTGATGTGCTTGCCTCACTTCTGTATTAGCCACTAAGCGAGTGACTCTTTCATCGGAGGAATCGTTTTGCTGACGTGCTGGCCTCACTTGAGTATCCTGGAGCTCTTACCCAGACTCTACCTCTCACTTCCGGGCCAAACAGACACACACACTTCTATGAGTAGATGTTTATATATAAGATAGTATTTTAAATATCTAAAGATAAGTCTGATGATAAGAACATCAATCCATCCATCCATCTTCTTACGCTTATCCGAGGTCGGGTCGCAGGGGCAGCAGCTTGAGCAGAGAGGCTCAGACTTCCCTCTCCCTGGCCACTTCTTCCAGCTCTTCCGGGAGAATCCCAAGGCGTTCCCAGGCCAGCTGGGAGACATAGTCCCTCTAGCATGTCCTGGTTCTTTTCCGGGGCCTACTCCCGGTTGGACGTGCCTGGAACACCTCACCAGGGAGGCGTCCAGGAGGTATCCTGATCAGATGCCCGACCCACCTCATCTGACTCCTCTTGATGCGGAGGAGCAGCGGCTCTACCCTGAGCCCCTCCCGGATGACTGAGCTTCTCACCCTATCTTGAAGGGAAAGCCCAGACACCCTGTGGAGGAAACTGATTTCAGCCGCTTGTATTCGTGATCTTGTTCTTTCGGTCACTACCCATAGCTCATGACCATAGGTGAGGGTAGGAACATAGTTTAAGTGGTCAATTGGGAGCTTTGCCTTATGGCTCAGCTCCTTTTTCACCAGGACAGACCAAGGCAGAGCCCGCATCACTGCAGATGCCACACCGATCTGCCCGTCGATCTCGCGCTCCATTCTTCCCTCACTCGTGAACAAGACCCTGAGATACTTGAACTCCTCCACTTGGGGCAGGATCTCACCTCCAACCCTGAGAGGGCACTCCACCCTTTTCTGGCTGAGGACCATGGTCACGGATTTGGAGGTGCTGATTCCCATCCCAGCCGCGTCACACTCAGCTGCAAACCGATCCAGAGAGAGCTGAAGATCACAGCCTGAAGAAGCAAACAGGACAACATCATCTGCAAAAAGCAGTGACCCAATCCTGAGGCCACCAAACCGGACCCCCTCAACACCCTGGATGCACCAAGAAATTCAGTCCATAAAAGTTATGAAGAGAATCTATGACAAAGGGCAGCCTTGGCGGAGTCCAACTCTCACTGGAAATGGATTTGATTTACTGCCAGCAATGCAGACCAAACTCTGACACGATCATACAGAGAAGAATGATAAGAACAGAAAAAATAAATTCAGCTGGAAAAAAATCTTCAAGGGTACCAAGGCCAAGGTAAATGTTTCTAATGTAAAATGTCCACCGTTCAGAAAAAAGTAGTTAATTGCTCAACTCCAAGGGTTATTAAGTCTACATTATAATCACTAGAGGACAAAATTCACTGTTTCAATTAGTGGAAATTCCCAAGTTACAAAGTATGTTCTCAGGCAGGTAAAATAAACATGACAATCTCTGAGAGCTGAGCTACAAGGAAGCAGCCTGAAAGGTGATAGGTAGCATTATAGCAGAAATGAAACTGAAAAGTGACATCATACAGGCTGCTGTCAGGAGTTTATTGAACAAAAGACAAACTTATTACTTTGTTGTCAATGCACAATGCTACATTTACAGCGTATGTCCTTTGTCTACTTGATCACCTCTGAAAACATAGAACTGAAGTACTAAGTGCTATCTATCTATCTATCTATCTATCTATCTATCTATCTATCTATCTATTGTTAGTGCTTTGAGGTTTTATCTTTTTGGACACACTGTATACGTATAAAGTCATTTTAACTCCAATCAAATTATCAAGGTTGATTGATTTTTTTGTGGCTCAGGACACCCTGTTTTAGGTGGTACACCAGCCAGTTTAGCATGCACACTCTAGCAGACAGTGACACTTATTGCTTAAAGATAATTGATAGGACACCACCAGATTTGCTTTGTCACCGTGAGGTTATCAGCCTAAAAATGAAACAATACATCACCTCTCTCAGGATGTGGCATTTACCATCTTCCACTATAAATTAAAAAGGAAGTGTCTACTTAATGTAGTTTCTCTTTAAAGATTTCTGATGGATAACGTTTCTAGAATAGTAAAAAATGTATATTTTGATAAAAAATCATCCCAAGCCTGGAGTAGTGACAGTCAGGGAATTTGACAACTGAATTTGCAAAATATTGTTTCCTCGAGTTTTTGTTATGTATTTTAATGAATTCTTCCTCACTTAAACCTCTTTTAGGTTTATGTGACCTCTACTCCAGTGGATTGACGCATGGCTTCTTTTCAAGTCTTTCTAAACTAGTTATTTTGGGACATAAAGATATAAAAAATAAATATGTTATCTACACTGCAACCAGTTCTTCTGGGATTGGACTCCAGCGTGCTCTTGCAACATCCCCCCCAAATTTAAAAACTGGATAAAGTGAATTAGAGAATATTATGTACAGGTATATTATGACATGTAATAAATGTTACATTAAAACCTCAAAGGCTCCTTTTGGGTTCCCTCCTAAATCTTAAAGAAATATACATTAGGCTGATGCAAGTGTCTCTAGTGGCGTAGCTAGAAGTGAGGTATAACCTGTCATGGATTTGCACCCCAACCAGGGAAATATTCTGTCTTGCTCCTTATGCAACTCGGAGAGGTTTTTGTTCCATGTCACCTGGCAATGAAATACTAGGATTTGCAAATTAATAAGCAGACAATGTTTCCAAATTAGAGCCTCTCATTCACAAATTAGTGCTTCTCGTCAAACAACTGCTTTAAGCACAAATTAAAAAAAAGAATTGATGAAAAGCTTAGCAAGTAAATTTAGTAAACACATACCATCATATTTTTGACACACTTCTTGGAATATTTAGAACACTAAAAGAAACCTCTGCGGGTAATTCTGGGTTGACCTACAGTAGTAGATGCACAAAGATAGAAGTCTGTGTCATTGAGCCAGCAGTCCTGTTTATGACGCCTAAAATCAGCCCTGAAATTCCCTCAATCTCAATTATGCTATTGGTGTACTCTCTGTTGTCCAAGTGCTGCCTTCAGAATATCCTAGCAGTGTAAAATGTTTATTTTAATAATTATTCAGTATTTCATATGTACATTTAACTTGTGTTACATTTAAACCAGACTCAATATACCTTTATTTTCTTGGGCTCTGCCCTCCAAAGCAAAGCATGTAACCAGTAGATTTTGATAAAAGATTTATTTATTTATTTTTTTGGTCTCCTTTAAACGTGCAATATTATGAAACAGCAGTTTTATTGTAAAGTAATGTGGAATACAAATTCACTTCAGCAGTCTGCATAAGTACTGTAGCTGCATTATATAACAGTAGAACAAACTAGATTATCATGAAATAAAATAAACAGTGAGGGTTACAATTGTATATTAAATAAACATCAGAAAACAACTCTAATTACAACAATGCACTTTATATATTAATCTGTCCTCATATAAAACAATGTACAGTATAAGAAATAAAAAAAATGTAGTGCTACATTTTTTCAACTAATCTTTTAAGTTCTAGAACACTTCTGATTTTAGATTGAGCCTAAATATTATTACAACTATAGAAAATACTATTACAATATTATTATTACAAATAGGAACAGAAGCAAAAGTGAAAGGTGCCGGTTTCTTCCTTTTCATTATTTTAATAGTAAGTAAATACTGCAGCCAATGACAAATACTGGGATGGATTAGGACATTTTATTATCCTCCGCGGAGACGTAGTTGGAGATAAATGGTCGTATTGGCTCGAATGTTGTAGTCATCCATTTTTCTGCCATTCTCCAGCTGCTTTCCTTCATATATAAGTATCATCTGGTCAGTAGGAACCTTTTCACCCCGATAGACTTTTTGCTTGAAGTCTGTGACAGTTTCACCAGGTTGTATCTCGTAGGTTCTTGTTTGACCTTTGTCATTCTTCAGAAACACCTGCATGGGCTTTGGTTTGGCGTTGATCACTGTCACAATAGTCCCAGGTTTCAACCCATATTGATCAAGTCTCCAGTCCTCTTTTTCCAAAGTATTTGTCGATCCATTCTGAACTGCTAGATCCATACATTGTGCTGGATATCCAGATTGGCTCTCTATTTGCTGCTTTAGCTCTTTCACAGTAATGGAGGGATTCACATCCAAGAGGTATGTTTTCCCATTGAGGAATTTTACTGTCAGCTCCATTGGAATTTCTAGACTTTCAAAACTTAAATCTGTTAAAAAGAAACAAATTTCAGTCACTAGATTTTAGTACTCAACATTATGGTTATTCTGGTTTTCCAGGCACAGGAATTCATCCATCCATATTTTTTTATTATTAATCCAAACGTTGTTGGGTCCTCTCCTTTTATTCTTTCCTGCCTTTCACCCCTTCTAGGATAGGCACTAGCAGACTATGTCCCTGAACTAGTTTTTTTCCCCCCAAAGTGAAATTCATGCATTATTTTGTGTAGTCATGATATATATATATATATATATATATATATACATATATATATACACACATATATATATATATATATATGGTTAAAATAGTTTTACTATCAAATAATGCAAAGAGTATGCAACACGTGTTTGCCCTAATTCTGGGCTCATCAGGCATACACACTCACTACACTCCCTCTCAGGAATCGAGTATATATATATATATATATATATATATATATATATATACACACATACACATACTGTACACACTGAGAGAGTGGCCCTATGGCGGCCCAATTCCCCCCTAACTCGCTCGCTACCAGTCTACATCAGTGGTGACAAACTCCGGGCCGAGTCAAGTTAATTAAAACTAAGACAAAAAAAAGTCAATTAACAGCATAAACTGATCACTAATGAAGAAGAGGGTTAGAATGAAAACCTGCAGCCACTGCGGCTCACCATGACCGGAGTTCGACACCTGTGGTCAACGGGTATATTCAACTTGGTCAAAAGTCTGGCCTTGAGATTTATTTATATTTATGGCAAATGCTGAACTATTGAAAATTCTCGTCTATGCAATATGAATAGTATTCTGCTTGCTGAAATATCGCCAGTATCTAATTTAATACGCGGAAGGAATACGAGTTCTTCAGTCGTGATTTTGTCGGCAATCGAATGTCTATGCAGTTTTAAAATTTGAAACGGTGTGCCATTACATTTTTGTCGACTACTAACACACATATATTTGCCATATAATATGTATGTATTGTGTGTGCGTGTAGGCTATGTGTCTGTGTGTGTATGTGAGAGGGAAAGAAAGACAGAAAAAGTATGTGCATGCTGAATATGTACGTATATTTGAGAAGAGACTGGGTATATTTGGAAATATTTATCCCATCTCGCACAATTCTGTGTTGCCTCTTTCGAGTCGTTTATAACAGAAACACTAGATGAAGCCAAGTAGCGGTTAATATATATAATTTTCCTTAACCTCATAATTAATTGTCATTAATGTCATCCATCTATGGTGAAACCGCTACTTGGCTTCATCTAGTGTATATATATATACATACACTAAGAAGACGTAAGTGGCATAAGAAAACCTAGTCAAAAAATTGGCAAGCCTTGTTAGATTGAAATATCTGTTCTCGTTGACAATTTCTAATTCATATATATAAAAATTACTGATACTGGGATAGCAAATAAATTTAAATCTCTACCTGTGGTTTGCCTCAGCTCCTCTCCGTGAAGATAACGGCTGCTGTCTTCTACCTGTGACGCTTTTCGAGTTCAGGTCCAATTTATAACTCAAAAGGAGGCCCAGGGCGCGTTTCTGTAATGCCCCTCGACGTGTCTCCTGCACCTGATTGGCTATTTGATTCAGCAGCTTTATGTGGTTGGATAACGCTGCGCAGCTGCTAATCCCGAACTCATTTATTTTTCAGTTTCGATTTCTCAGTTTAGTGCTGATCAGTCAGTTTCGAATGAGATAAACATCCGAAAAGATTAACCTTGAACGATCGAGTATTACTATGTTTTTTTTTTTTTTGCTTTATTTTGTCCGATATATATGAAAATCCCAGAAAACTCAAAAACAACAGAGACGAAGTATTCAACCGGTGAATATTTTTATAGCGATACTTTTAAAAGTTACAAAAACAGGAAAGCGCCGTGACATACTGGTTAGCACACTGAGCTGCAGTGACCTGGGTTCGATTACTAGAGTTTCCAGGTCCTTTGTGTAGTCCGATTTGGACCTTCATTACAAAAAAAGTTAATTTGGTAGGCCCTATAGGTAATTAATTTGCTCCAACGAGTTACCGGCGTCCCTTTAAGTGTAGAAGGAAATATGAATTTATCAAATTAACTGACACCGAATGGACAGTATAATTAATTTTAAATAATCTCATGAAGGGCGAATTGGCGCAGAAGCTGGCATGACTGGCATCAATGTTAAAACTCCTTTCGATTCAAGTATCGGACGTCTTTTTTTGTAATGTATAGTGTTTCAAATATATTGTTAGTAAAGATCCTGTGTACTCTATAAAAGATGCTCAATAAAAATTGTGTTTGATTGATTCAAAAATGCCATAATCTGTGAAATTACTAAATACAGGAAATATTAGCAATAAAGCAGATTAAGAAAGGAAAGTAAATCCTTTGCTCTATTTGCTGTGGAAATCCCCTGTCCCCATCCCTCACGTTTATAGGCTAGAATAATTTGAAAATGAGAAATTATTTTGTCGTTTTACTCAGTGTTACATGAATAAAACATGTTATTTTATTTTTCAGGATCCAAAGACATGCAGGTTAGGTGGATTGGCGATTCTAAATTGGCCCTAGTGTGTGCCTGGTGTGTGGGTGTGTTTGTATGTGTCCTGCGGTGGGTTGGCACCCTGCCCTGGATTGGTTCCTGCCTTGTGCCCTGTGTTGGCTGGGATTGGCTCCAGCAGACCCCCGTGACCTTGTATTCGGATTCAGCGGGTTAGAAAATGGATGGATGGAGCCATACTTTTTGAAATAAAGATTTTATTATATTCTGAATAAACACTAATTCTTGCATTTTTACTTTTCTAGGCTGTAAGAAAATCCAGAATCAGGCACTTGAAGGTGAGCGGGCAACAATTATCTTCATTCAAGGGAAAATCCCAGACATGCCCGAGTCACCTGAGTACAAGATGGTGTGACACTGCAACTCCGGCAGTGTAATACAGCAAACTTAAAAGTGCGAGTCATTTCGCTAGAAATGAAACCAAACAAATTTCAGCAAATAGCTGAATGTACATGCATAGTGCAGCAGAAATTAACTTGGCATCACATATTATTTCAATTTTTAGTGTATTTTTCTTAAGTTGTCTGCTTCCTATAAAGTGAACTCCATTCGGATCCGCTAAATTGTCTGAGCCAGCCACTTAAAGGTAAAGTTGTCCATATTGGCGTAGAGTGTTGGTCCACCTAAACCGTCCACTCTTAAAAAAATAACAATAAAACGTCTTAAGAAATGACCAGGCCCACTTCTTGGAACGTTTATTACAAATTCACACACAACCGATCTCCGGTCCGGCCCATAGATGAGCTAATAGAATTGTAACTCGGGGTTCTAAAAAGTTATATCAGGCATCAAATACAATACTACAATGCAATAATTACATTATTACAAACTGGAATGGCATTTGGAAATAGGCTACATAATAAAAAAGAATACCTGCAGCAGGACGGCTAGAGCTACTCTTCGAAGTTCCTTTACGGCTAGTACTCGCTGTAAGGTGCTTTATAAACCGCTTGTCTGCGCTGCGTGTGCGCCTATTTATGATTTGAGAATCTTCACTGGTGCGGATGATCCTTGTTTCTAATTGGCAGTTCGAGCCAGTGACGTCACGAGCCGAACCTCTTCGATGAGATTTTCGGTTTCCTTCTCTCCTCCCCCAGTGGACTATTCATGCCATATTTTTAAACGAACAGTTTCGATTCAAATATGCGAGTTTTCTTTTCGATTTACTGTGCCTGTTGTGATAACGACAAATTCCCCTAAAGGAAAAAACCCGGACTGTTCACAATAAGGCAGGATTCCTTAAAATATTTTATTAAGCATAAAAAATGCATCGGAGTTTGGGTCATTGAATGCAACGGCTTTTTATAACACTAAAGTAGCTCACCTGCATTAACATTAATGCTAGTAAATTCACCATACAGCTATGTTTGTAAGATGACATTTAGCCTTATTTTACATATTCAATTATTAAGGTGTTAATGACTGTGTAGAAAATGTTATGAAAGAGTGTTGCCGGACAGCCCAAGTTGGAATTCAACCCAATCACAGTTTGTATGAATGAAGTTCTTTCCTTTCTGTGAACGGGTTTCCTTCAGTGTTTGTATGATCGTGTGTGTTAGGTTAATTGGGAACGCCAAACTGATCTGGTTTTCCCATAGTAAGAAACATCATCTATTGGTTTAAAGTTTTTAATTCGGACATTGAATTAGTAATTCGATACAAACAATTTAAAATAGCATGGAAATGCCAGATTATGCAAACAAATAGCAGACTGCTCGGCAAGTACCAAGAAAAATAAAATACTGTTAAATTGAGCCCTAATTACAAAATTGATACATCAGTAGCATACTCTGGAATTCTGTATCTTCATTTGGCTGTACTCTCTTCTTGTAACTATTATCTATAGCAATTATTAATAGCTCTTTTTTGTTTTCATTTATTTTTGAGAGCAGTGGAAGGGACTGTAGTAGTATGTATTATATAGCTAGTCTACAAAAGTGGTCTCCTAATGGCTAAGATGTTGAATTTTGAAATGTGATGCAGCCAGACTTGTCCCTCGTGCCAGACCCTGAGTGGGGCTCTTCACCTGCCAGTCCTCTCATTGTATAAACAAAGAAGCAGTCATAGCACAAACTCGGTTATTATGGACAAAACTACCAACAGTACCTGCTCTTGGAATATATTTTTACAGAATATAATGGATCAGAAATAACTTAGTCTTTATGTTACCTCTGTACATAACTGATAAGAATTAATAACAATTAAAAATTAAATTTTTTAGTGCCTTTCAGACAGCCTTGGTGTCACAATCCCTCCTAACCCTCTAACAGCTGTGTTTGGTGTTCTTCCAGATGGGTTTAAAGTGGAGAAGGACAAACAAACTGCGATTGCATTCACTACATGTTTGGCATGCAGACTTATTTTGGGTGACCAGTTAGACAAGTACCAGTAAAGCCAAACACAATGTATTTTTCAACATATTTCCTATTGGCACTAATCAGCTTTATCTAACATTTATAAAGTTCTAATGTTTTGTCGCATGATAACTTCATCATGACTATAGCGCATTTTACAGAGTACTTTGTTCTCTAGAATTAGAAATTAAATTATCGCACAAAACCCGATTCTGAAATTGTAAAGATCTGTGTTGACTTGGTTTTGAAACCAGAATTGTGCAATATAAATCAGAAATGCTATAAGCTATCAGAATAACAAGACAAAAAAATAATTTAAAATGATATCCTTAAAGATCAAACCTCATGGGACAAGCTCACTATCAATGTACTTCCTCCATTGGAAGGCTACCTTATTGTTCTTATCAGCTTCTTAGGAGGATGATAACCTGGGCCGGTTCTAGACAGGCATATTTAAGGGGGCAGACAAAAATGTGAAGGGGGCACATAAAGGGAAAGGGGTGGGGTGGTGGTGGAGGTGCTCTGGATAACTGTTTTTGTCATGTCATTGAATTGCACTTTGTCAGGCCTTTACCCTAAGACCTGTCCAACTAGGGTGTCCCACCTGAAGGCTAAGCTTCTGCTGGTGTAGCTCTTAGGGTCACTGAGGCACCCAATCCCCCTGAACACGATAAGGTGGCAATCCCTCAGGAGTATAACTGAAAAATAAAATAACAAAAAATAAATAAAATATTCCTCATCAAATTATAACAACTAAAAACATGACATTTACCTTGATTGGATGGCCTATATCAAATATATTCAGACCCAACAATAACACTTCTCACTATTGCCAATATTAACAAAACTAGAAAGGGTAGGCCAAGTTATAAAAAAAAAAAAATCAGTTCACCAAGTCTTGAAAAATAAAACTAAAAAATAGAATAAAAAAAATAAATAAAATAAAGATTAAAATAAAATATCCGTCCAGATCTTTACAACCAACAACATAAAATTTATCTTAATTGGATGGCCTAATTCTCAAATAAATTTGCAAAATAAAGTAAGAATAAAATAGGACCTCTCAATATATCCCATATTTACAAAACTAAACAGGGTTGGCATAGTAATTAAAAAAAAAATTCACCATGTCTTTTCTTACAATTCTCAAACTAATTTGTAGAACCCAA